>NW_026606831.1:795000-817500 GCF_029890125.1 Rhinichthys klamathensis goyatoka
GTTTTGTCTGCAAGCTAAAGATGACAAGGGCCCTTTTGTACTCAGCCACACGTCGGGGAGACCGGTAGCTCGCCGTGATCGTATAGTGGTTAGTACTCTGCGTTGTGGCCGCAGCAACCCCGGTTCGAATCCGGGTCACGGCAAGTTGTTCTGGGTGCCTTTGAAATTGAGCTCCACGTTACCACCTCTCCTCACCCCGTCCGTCAGACCACTTTTTTTTTGTGTTGCACGGTGCGTCCTTGACGTGCTCTGGATGTTTGAGTGAATTGCCACTGGGACCTTCTTTGAGAGCACGAGCTCTCAGGTTTGAACCCTCAGAGAAAAGACTGAAAACCAAACGCTCCCATTTAGTTTGGAAGAATCTTGCTTCAGAGAGAATATGGTGCTGGTATACTTTCTAATCGCTAGGTGTCAGTACACTCGCTGGCAGTTACCTAGAGTGCAGTGGACTTGCTATTTGCTCCAAACAACTGCGCCTTTGAAGCAAGTTTACAATAACGAAAAGAGCGCGGCAAGTCCACAGCATTAAAGCATGTAAAGATGCTTTCCAGACAAGAAGCAGTGAGATGTTGTTCTTTTTCCTAGCATTATCGTCGGTTGATTATTATTAGCCGTCTAATAGGCTGCATTCCCACTAATGCGCAAGTATATTTTGACATAGCAGACGTTTGGACGGCCGTTCTTAATCGTCGAAGAATTGAATGCGATGCATGGGAGAATCTTTTTTTTTTCTTTCAGCCGATACGATTCATTTTGATGTGGGTTCCCACGCAACACGCACGCATCTCGGGCAAGAGCCCGGATAGCTCAGTCGGTAGAGCATCAGACTTTTAATCTGAGGGTCCAGGGTTCAAGTCCCTGTTCGGGCGATCGAGCCTCTTTTTTTTGAGGAGGGCTACGTTTTGCTGTTGAGTTCGTGCACTGCACCTGCACTGGCCTCGGGCAGCGACGCTGCAAGGCACCAAGCGAAATGACAAGCCCCCTTCAGCCAGCTTGTAGTCGTGGCCGAGTGGTTAAGGCGATGGACTAGAAATCCATTGGGGTATCCCCGCGCAGGTTCGAATCCTGCTGACTACGTTTGACAGCATGCGCCTGCTTTAGGTTGAAACCTTGCTAAAACTTTAGGAAAAGAAAAAAAGTCACTGTGACAATATTACCCTTGAAAAGAGTTATGTTGGCAAGGAGTAGTTTTGTCTGCAAGCTAAAGATGACAAGGGCCCTTTTGTACTCAGCCACACGTCGGGGAGACCGGTAGCTCGCCGTGATCGTATAGTGGTTAGTACTCTGCGTTGTGGCCGCAGCAACCCCGGTTCGAATCCGGGTCACGGCAAGTTGTTCTGGGTGCCTTTGAAATTGAGCTCCACGTTACCACCTCTCCTCACCCCGTCCGTCAGACCACTTTTTTTTTTTTGTTGCACGGTGCGTCCTTGACGTGCTCTGGATGTTTGAGTGAATTGCCACTGGGACCTTCTTTGAGAGCACGAGCTCTCAGGTTTGAACCCTCAGAGAAAAGACTGAAAACCAAACGGTCCCATTTAGTTTGGAAGAATCTTGCTTCAGAGAGAATATGGTGCTGGTATACTTTCTAATCGCTAGGTGTCAGTACACTCGCTGGCAGTTACCTAGAGTGCAGTGGACTTGCTATTTGCTCCAAACAACTGCGCCTTTGAAGCAAGTTTACAATAACGAAAAGAGCGCGGCAAGTCCACAGCATTAAAGCATGTAAAGATGCTTTCCAGACAAGAAGCAGTGAGATGTTGTTCTTTTTCCTAGCATTATCGTCGGTTGATTATTATTAGCCGTCTAATAGGCTGCATTCCCACTAATGCGCAAGTATATTTTGACATAGCAGACGTTTGGACGGCCGTTCTTAATCGTCGAAGAATTGAATGCGATGCATGGGAGAATCTTTTTTTTTTCTTTCAGCCGATACGATTCATTTTGATGTGGGTTCCCACGCAACACGCACGCATCTCGGGCAAGAGCCCGGATAGCTCAGTCGGTAGAGCATCAGACTTTTAATCTGAGGGTCCAGGGTTCAAGTCCCTGTTTGGGCGATCGAGCCTCTTTTTTTTGAGGAGGGCTACGTTTTGCTGTTGAGTTCGTGCACTGCACCTGCACTGGCCTCGGGCAGCGACGCTGCAAGGCACCAAGCGAAATGACAAGCCCCCTTCAGCCAGCTTGTAGTCGTGGCCGAGTGGTTAAGGCGATGGACTAGAAATCCATTGGGGTATCCCCGCGCAGGTTCGAATCCTGCCGACTACGTTTGACAGCATGCGCCTGCTTTAGGTTGAAACCTTGCTAAAACTTTAGGAAAAGAAAAAAAGTCACTGTGACAATATTACCTTTTACCAATATTACCTTTTAAAAGAGTTATGTTGGCAAGGAATAGTTTTGTCTGCAAGCTAAAGATGACAAGGGCCCTTTTGTACTCAGCCACACGTCGGGGAGACCGGTAGCTCGCCGTGATCGTATAGTGGTTAGTACTCTGCGTTGTGGCCACAGCAACCCCGGTTCGAATCCGGGTCACTGCAAGTTTTTCTGGGTGCCTTTGAAATTGAGCTCCACGTTACCACCTCTCCTCACCCCGTCCGTCAGACCACTTTTTTTTTTTTGTTGCACGGTGCGTCCTTGACGTGCTCTGGATGTTTGAGTGAATTGCCACTGGGACCTTCTTTGAGAGCACGAGCTCTCAGGTTTGAACCCTCAGAGAAAAGACTGAAAACCAAACGGTCCCATTTAGTTTGGAAGAATCTTGCTTCAGAGAGAATATGGTGCTGGTATACTTTCTAATCGCTAGGTGTCAGTACACTCGCTGGCAGTTACCTAGAGTGCAGTGGACTTGCTATTTGCTCCAAACAACTGCGCTTTGAAGCAAGTTTACAATAACGAAAAGAGCGCGGCAAGTCCACAGCATTAAAGCATGTAAAGATGCTTTCCAGACAAGAAGCAGTGAGATGTTGTTCTTTTTCCTAGCATTATCGTCGGTTGATTATTATTAGCCGTCTAATAGGCTGCATTCCCACTAATGCGCAAGTATATTTTGACATAGCAGACGTTTGGACGGCCGTTCTTAATCGTCGAAGAATTGAATGCGATGCATGGGAGAATCTTTTTTTTTTCTTTCAGCCGATACGATTCATTTTGATGTGGGTTCCCACGCAACACGCACGCATCTCGGGCAAGAGCCCGGATAGCTCAGTCGGTAGAGCATCAGACTTTTAATCTGAGGGTCCAGGGTTCAAGTCCCTGTTCGGGCGATCGAGCCTCTTTTTTTTGAGGAGGGCTACGTTTTGCTGTTGAGTTCGTGCACTGCACCTGCACTGGCCTCGGGCAGCGACGCTGCAAGGCACCAAGTGAAATGACAAGCCCCCTTCAGCCAGCTTGTAGTCGTGGCCGAGTGGTTAAGGCGATGGACTAGAAATCCATTGGGGTATCCCCGCCCAGGTTCGAATCCTGCCGACTACGTTTGACAGCATGCGCCTGCTTTAGGTTGAAACCTTGCTAAAACTTTATGAAAAGAAAAAAAGTCACTGTGACAATATTACCCTTGAAAAGAGTTATGTTGGCAAGGAATAGTTTTGTCTGCAAGCTAAAGATGACAAGGGCCCTTTTGTACTCAGCCACACGTCGGGGAGACCGGTAGCTCGCCGTGATCGTATAGTGGTTAGTACTCTGCGTTGTGGCCGCAGCAGCCCCGGTTCGAATCCGGTTCACGGCAAGTTGTTCTGGGTGCCTTTGAAATTGAGCTCCACGTTACCACCTCACCCCGTCCGTCAGACCACTTTTTTTTGTTGTTGCACGGTGCGTCCTTGACGTGCTCTGGATGTTTGAGTGAATTGCCACTGGGACCTTCTTTGAGAGCACGAGCTCTCAGGTTTGAACCCTCAGAGAAAAGACTGAAAACCAAACGCTCCCATTTAGTTTGGAAGAATCTTGCTTCAGAGAGAATATGGTGCTGGTATACTTTCTAATCGCTAGGTGTCAGTACACTCGCTGGCTGTTACCTAGAGTGCAGTGGACTTGCTATTTGCTCCAAACAACTGCGCCTTTGAAGCAAGTTTACAATAACGAAAAGAGCGCGGCAAGTCCACAGCATTAAAGCATGTAAAGATGCTTTCCAGACAAGAAGCAGTGAGATGTTGTTCTTTTTCCTAGCATTATCGTCGGTTGATTATTATTAGCCGTCTAATAGGCTGCATTCCCACTAACGCGCAAGTATATTTTGACATAGCAGACGTTTGGACGGCCGTTCTTAATCGTCGAATAATTGAATGCGATGCATGGGAGAATCTTTTTTTTTTCTTTCAGCCGATACGATTCATTTTGATGTGGGTTCCCACGCAACACGCACGCATCTCGGGCAAGAGCCCGGATAGCTCAGTCGGTAGAGCATCAGACTTTTAATCTGAGGGTCCAGGGTTCAAGTCCCTGTTTGGGCGATCGAGTCTCTTTTTTTTGAGGAGGGCTACGTTTTGCTGTTGAGTTCGTGCACTGCACCTGCACTGGCCTCGGGCAGCGACGCTGCAAGGCACCAAGCGAAATGACAAGCCCCCTTCAGCCAGCTTGTAGTCGTGGCCGAGTGGTTAAGGCGATGGACTAGAAATCCATTGGGGTATCCCCGCGCAGGTTCGAATCCTGCCGACTACGTTTGACAGCATGCGCCTGCTTTAGGTTGAAACCTTGCTAAAACTTTAGGAAAAGAAAAAAAGTCACTGTGACAATATTACCCTTGAAAAGAGTTATGTTGGCAAGGAATAGTTTTGTCTGCAAGCTAAAGATGACAAGGGCCCTTTTGTACTCAGCCACACGTCGGGGAGACCGGTAGCTCGCCGTGATCGTATAGTGGTTAGTACTCTGCGTTGTGGCCGCAGCAGCCCCGGTTCGAATCCGGTTCACGGCAAGTTGTTCTGGGTGCCTTTGAAATTGAGCTCCACGTTACCACCTCACCCCGTCCGTCAGACCACTTTTTTTTGTTGTTGCACGGTGCGTCCTTGATGTGCTCTGGATGTTTGAGTGAATTGCCACTGGGACCTTCTTTGAGAGCACGAGCTCTCAGGTTTGAACCCTCAGAGAAAAGACTGAAAACCAAACGCTCCCATTTAGTTTGGAAGAATCTTGCTTCAGAGAGAATATGGTGCTGGTATACTTTCTAATCGCTAGGTGTCAGTACACTCGCTGGCTGTTACCTAGAGTGCAGTGGACTTGCTATTTGCTCCAAACAACTGCGCCTTTGAAGCAAGTTTACAATAACGAAAAGAGCGCGGCAAGTCCACAGCATTAAAGCATGTAAAGATGCTTTCCAGACAAGAAGCAGTGAGATGTTGTTCTTTTTCCTAGCATTATCGTCGGTTGATTATTATTAGCCGTCTAATAGGCTGCATTCCCACTAATGCGCAAGTATATTTTGACATAGCAGACGTTTGGACGGCCGTTCTTAATCGTCGAAGAATTGAATGCGATGCATGGGAGAATCTTTTTTTTTTCTTTCAGCCGATACGATTCATTTTGATGTGGGTTCCCACGCAACACGCACGCATCTCGGGCAAGAGCCCGGATAGCTCAGTCGGTAGAGCATCAGACTTTTAATCTGAGGGTCCAGGGTTCAAGTCCCTGTTCGGGCGATCGAGTCTCTTTTTTTTGAGGAGGGCTACGTTTTGCTGTTGAGTTCGTGCACTGCACCTGCACTGGCCTCGGGCAGCGACGCTGCAAGGCACCAAGCGAAATGACAAGCCCCCTTCAGCCAGCTTGTAGTCGTGGCCGAGTGGTTAAGGCGATGGACTAGAAATCCATTGGGGTATCCCCGCGCAGGTTCGAATCCTGCCGACTACGTTTGACAGCATGCGCCTGCTTTAGGTTGAAACTTTGCTAAAACTTTAGGAAAAGAAAAAAAGTCACTGTGACAATATTACCCTTGAAAAGAGTTATGTTGGCAAGGAATAGTTTTGTCTGCAAGCTAAAGATGACAAGGGCCCTTTTGTACTCAGCCACACGTCGGGGAGACCGGTAGCTCGCCGTGATCGTATAGTGGTTAGTACTCTGCGTTGTGGCCGCAGCAGCCCCGGTTCGAATCCGGTTCACGGCAAGTTGTTCTGGGTGCCTTTGAAATTGAGCTCCTCCTCACCCCGTCCGTCAGACCACTTTTTTTGTTGTTGCACGGTGCGTCCTTGACGTGCTCTGGATGTTTGAGTGAATTGCCACTGGGACCTTCTTTGAGAGCACGAGCTCTCAGGTTTGAACCCTCAAAGAAAAGACTGAAAACCAAACGCTCCCATTTAGTTTGGAAGAATCTTGCTTCAGAGAGAATATGGTGCTGGTATACTTTCTAATCGCTAGGTGTCAGTACACTCGCTGGCAGTTACCTAGAGTGCAGTGGACTTGCTATTTGCTCCAAACAACTGCGCCTTTGAAGCAAGTTTACAATAACGAAAAGAGCGCGGCAAGTCCACAGCATTAAAGCATGTAAAGATGCTTTCCAGACAAGAAGCAGTGAGATGTTGTTCTTTTTCCTAGCGTTATCGTCGGTTGATTATTATTAGCCGTCTAATAGGCTGCATTCCCACTAATGCGCAAGTATATTTTGACATAGCAGACGTTTGGACGGCCGTTCTTAATCGTCGAAGAATTGAATGCGATGCATGGGAGAATCTTTTTTTTTTCTTTCAGCCGATACGATTCATTTTGATGTGGGTTCCCACGCAACACGCACGCATCTCGGGCAAGAGCCCGGATAGCTCAGTCGGTAGAGCATCAGACTTTTAATCTGAGGGTCCAGGGTTCAAGTCCCTGTTCGGGCGATCGAGCCTCTTTTTTTTGAGGAGGGCTACGTTTTGCTGTTGAGTTCGTGCACTGCACCTGCACTGGCCTCGGGCAGCGACGCTGCAAGGCACCAACTGAAATGACAAGCCCCCTTCAGCCAGCTTGTAGTCGTGGCCGAGTGGTTAAGGCGATGGACTAGAAATCCATTGGGGTATCCCCGCCCAGGTTCGAATCCTGCCGACTACGTTTGACAGCATGCGCCTGCTTTAGGTTGAAACCTTGCTAAAACTTTATGAAAAGAAAAAAAGTCACTGTGACAATATTACCCTTGAAAAGAGTTATGTTGGCAAGGAATAGTTTTGTCTGCAAGCTAAAGATGACAAGGGCCCTTTTGTACTCAGCCACACGTCGGGGAGACCGGTAGCTCGCCGTGATCGTATAGTGGTTAGTACTCTGCGTTGTGGCCGCAGCAACCCCGGTTCGAATCCGGGTCACGGCAAGTTGTTCTGGGTGCCTTTGAAATTGAGCTCCACGTTACCACCTCTCCTCACCCCGTCCGTCAGACCACTTTTTTTTTGTGTTGCACGGTGCGTCCTTGACGTGCTCTGGATGTTTGAGTGAATTGCCACTGGGACCTTCTTTGAGAGCACGAGCTCTCAGGTTTGAACCCTCAGAGAAAAGACTGAAAACCAAACGCTCCCATTTAGTTTGGAAGAATCTTGCTTCAGAGAGAATATGGTGCTGGTATACTTTCTAATCGCTAGGTGTCAGTACACTCGCTGGCAGTTACCTAGAGTGCAGTGGACTTGCTATTTGCTCCAAACAACTGCGCCTTTGAAGCAAGTTTACAATAACGAAAAGAGCGCGGCAAGTCCACAGCATTAAAGCATGTAAAGATGCTTTCCAGACAAGAAGCAGTGAGATGTTGTTCTTTTTCCTAGCATTATCGTCGGTTGATTATTATTAGCCGTCTAATAGGCTGCATTCCCACTAATGCGCAAGTATATTTTGACATAGCAGACGTTTGGACGGCCGTTCTTAATCGTCGAAGAATTGAATGCGATGCATGGGAGAATCTTTTTTTTTTCTTTCAGCCGATACGATTCATTTTGATGTGGGTTCCCACGCAACACGCACGCATCTCGGGCAAGAGCCCGGATAGCTCAGTCGGTAGAGCATCAGACTTTTAATCTGAGGGTCCAGGGTTCAAGTCCCTGTTCGGGCGATCGAGCCTCTTTTTTTTGAGGAGGGCTACGTTTTGCTGTTGAGTTCGTGCACTGCACCTGCACTGGCCTCGGGCAGCGACGCTGCAAGGCACCAAGCGAAATGACAAGCCCCCTTCAGCCAGCTTGTAGTCGTGGCCGAGTGGTTAAGGCGATGGACTAGAAATCCATTGGGGTATCCCCGCGCAGGTTCGAATCCTGCTGACTACGTTTGACAGCATGCGCCTGCTTTAGGTTGAAACCTTGCTAAAACTTTAGGAAAAGAAAAAAAGTCACTGTGACAATATTACCCTTGAAAAGAGTTATGTTGGCAAGGAGTAGTTTTGTCTGCAAGCTAAAGATGACAAGGGCCCTTTTGTACTCAGCCACACGTCGGGGAGACCGGTAGCTCGCCGTGATCGTATAGTGGTTAGTACTCTGCGTTGTGGCCGCAGCAACCCCGGTTCGAATCCGGGTCACGGCAAGTTGTTCTGGGTGCCTTTGAAATTGAGCTCCACGTTACCACCTCTCCTCACCCCGTCCGTCAGACCACTTTTTTTTTTTTGTTGCACGGTGCGTCCTTGACGTGCTCTGGATGTTTGAGTGAATTGCCACTGGGACCTTCTTTGAGAGCACGAGCTCTCAGGTTTGAACCCTCAGAGAAAAGACTGAAAACCAAACGGTCCCATTTAGTTTGGAAGAATCTTGCTTCAGAGAGAATATGGTGCTGGTATACTTTCTAATCGCTAGGTGTCAGTACACTCGCTGGCAGTTACCTAGAGTGCAGTGGACTTGCTATTTGCTCCAAACAACTGCGCCTTTGAAGCAAGTTTACAATAACGAAAAGAGCGCGGCAAGTCCACAGCATTAAAGCATGTAAAGATGCTTTCCAGACAAGAAGCAGTGAGATGTTGTTCTTTTTCCTAGCATTATCGTCGGTTGATTATTATTAGCCGTCTAATAGGCTGCATTCCCACTAATGCGCAAGTATATTTTGACATAGCAGACGTTTGGACGGCCGTTCTTAATCGTCGAAGAATTGAATGCGATGCATGGGAGAATCTTTTTTTTTTCTTTCAGCCGATACGATTCATTTTGATGTGGGTTCCCACGCAACACGCACGCATCTCGGGCAAGAGCCCGGATAGCTCAGTCGGTAGAGCATCAGACTTTTAATCTGAGGGTCCAGGGTTCAAGTCCCTGTTTGGGCGATCGAGCCTCTTTTTTTTGAGGAGGGCTACGTTTTGCTGTTGAGTTCGTGCACTGCACCTGCACTGGCCTCGGGCAGCGACGCTGCAAGGCACCAAGCGAAATGACAAGCCCCCTTCAGCCAGCTTGTAGTCGTGGCCGAGTGGTTAAGGCGATGGACTAGAAATCCATTGGGGTATCCCCGCGCAGGTTCGAATCCTGCCGACTACGTTTGACAGCATGCGCCTGCTTTAGGTTGAAACCTTGCTAAAACTTTAGGAAAAGAAAAAAAGTCACTGTGACAATATTACCTTTTACCAATATTACCTTTTAAAAGAGTTATGTTGGCAAGGAATAGTTTTGTCTGCAAGCTAAAGATGACAAGGGCCCTTTTGTACTCAGCCACACGTCGGGGAGACCGGTAGCTCGCCGTGATCGTATAGTGGTTAGTACTCTGCGTTGTGGCCACAGCAACCCCGGTTCGAATCCGGGTCACTGCAAGTTTTTCTGGGTGCCTTTGAAATTGAGCTCCACGTTACCACCTCTCCTCACCCCGTCCGTCAGACCACTTTTTTTTTTTTGTTGCACGGTGCGTCCTTGACGTGCTCTGGATGTTTGAGTGAATTGCCACTGGGACCTTCTTTGAGAGCACGAGCTCTCAGGTTTGAACCCTCAGAGAAAAGACTGAAAACCAAACGGTCCCATTTAGTTTGGAAGAATCTTGCTTCAGAGAGAATATGGTGCTGGTATACTTTCTAATCGCTAGGTGTCAGTACACTCGCTGGCAGTTACCTAGAGTGCAGTGGACTTGCTATTTGCTCCAAACAACTGCGCTTTGAAGCAAGTTTACAATAACGAAAAGAGCGCGGCAAGTCCACAGCATTAAAGCATGTAAAGATGCTTTCCAGACAAGAAGCAGTGAGATGTTGTTCTTTTTCCTAGCATTATCGTCGGTTGATTATTATTAGCCGTCTAATAGGCTGCATTCCCACTAATGCGCAAGTATATTTTGACATAGCAGACGTTTGGACGGCCGTTCTTAATCGTCGAAGAATTGAATGCGATGCATGGGAGAATCTTTTTTTTTTCTTTCAGCCGATACGATTCATTTTGATGTGGGTTCCCACGCAACACGCACGCATCTCGGGCAAGAGCCCGGATAGCTCAGTCGGTAGAGCATCAGACTTTTAATCTGAGGGTCCAGGGTTCAAGTCCCTGTTCGGGCGATCGAGCCTCTTTTTTTTGAGGAGGGCTACGTTTTGCTGTTGAGTTCGTGCACTGCACCTGCACTGGCCTCGGGCAGCGACGCTGCAAGGCACCAAGTGAAATGACAAGCCCCCTTCAGCCAGCTTGTAGTCGTGGCCGAGTGGTTAAGGCGATGGACTAGAAATCCATTGGGGTATCCCCGCCCAGGTTCGAATCCTGCCGACTACGTTTGACAGCATGCGCCTGCTTTAGGTTGAAACCTTGCTAAAACTTTATGAAAAGAAAAAAAGTCACTGTGACAATATTACCCTTGAAAAGAGTTATGTTGGCAAGGAATAGTTTTGTCTGCAAGCTAAAGATGACAAGGGCCCTTTTGTACTCAGCCACACGTCGGGGAGACCGGTAGCTCGCCGTGATCGTATAGTGGTTAGTACTCTGCGTTGTGGCCGCAGCAGCCCCGGTTCGAATCCGGTTCACGGCAAGTTGTTCTGGGTGCCTTTGAAATTGAGCTCCACGTTACCACCTCACCCCGTCCGTCAGACCACTTTTTTTTGTTGTTGCACGGTGCGTCCTTGACGTGCTCTGGATGTTTGAGTGAATTGCCACTGGGACCTTCTTTGAGAGCACGAGCTCTCAGGTTTGAACCCTCAGAGAAAAGACTGAAAACCAAACGCTCCCATTTAGTTTGGAAGAATCTTGCTTCAGAGAGAATATGGTGCTGGTATACTTTCTAATCGCTAGGTGTCAGTACACTCGCTGGCTGTTACCTAGAGTGCAGTGGACTTGCTATTTGCTCCAAACAACTGCGCCTTTGAAGCAAGTTTACAATAACGAAAAGAGCGCGGCAAGTCCACAGCATTAAAGCATGTAAAGATGCTTTCCAGACAAGAAGCAGTGAGATGTTGTTCTTTTTCCTAGCATTATCGTCGGTTGATTATTATTAGCCGTCTAATAGGCTGCATTCCCACTAATGCGCAAGTATATTTTGACATAGCAGACGTTTGGACGGCCGTTCTTAATCGTCGAATAATTGAATGCGATGCATGGGAGAATCTTTTTTTTTTCTTTCAGCCGATACGATTCATTTTGATGTGGGTTCCCACGCAACACGCACGCATCTCGGGCAAGAGCCCGGATAGCTCAGTCGGTAGAGCATCAGACTTTTAATCTGAGGGTCCAGGGTTCAAGTCCCTGTTTGGGCGATCGAGTCTCTTTTTTTTGAGGAGGGCTACGTTTTGCTGTTGAGTTCGTGCACTGCACCTGCACTGGCCTCGGGCAGCGACGCTGCAAGGCACCAAGCGAAATGACAAGCCCCCTTCAGCCAGCTTGTAGTCGTGGCCGAGTGGTTAAGGCGATGGACTAGAAATCCATTGGGGTATCCCCGCGCAGGTTCGAATCCTGCCGACTACGTTTGACAGCATGCGCCTGCTTTAGGTTGAAACCTTGCTAAAACTTTAGGAAAAGAAAAAAAGTCACTGTGACAATATTACCCTTGAAAAGAGTTATGTTGGCAAGGAATAGTTTTGTCTGCAAGCTAAAGATGACAAGGGCCCTTTTGTACTCAGCCACACGTCGGGGAGACCGGTAGCTCGCCGTGATCGTATAGTGGTTAGTACTCTGCGTTGTGGCCGCAGCAGCCCCGGTTCGAATCCGGTTCACGGCAAGTTGTTCTGGGTGCCTTTGAAATTGAGCTCCACGTTACCACCTCACCCCGTCCGTCAGACCACTTTTTTTTGTTGTTGCACGGTGCGTCCTTGATGTGCTCTGGATGTTTGAGTGAATTGCCACTGGGACCTTCTTTGAGAGCACGAGCTCTCAGGTTTGAACCCTCAGAGAAAAGACTGAAAACCAAACGCTCCCATTTAGTTTGGAAGAATCTTGCTTCAGAGAGAATATGGTGCTGGTATACTTTCTAATCGCTAGGTGTCAGTACACTCGCTGGCTGTTACCTAGAGTGCAGTGGACTTGCTATTTGCTCCAAACAACTGCGCCTTTGAAGCAAGTTTACAATAACGAAAAGAGCGCGGCAAGTCCACAGCATTAAAGCATGTAAAGATGCTTTCCAGACAAGAAGCAGTGAGATGTTGTTCTTTTTCCTAGCATTATCGTCGGTTGATTATTATTAGCCGTCTAATAGGCTGCATTCCCACTAATGCGCAAGTATATTTTGACATAGCAGACGTTTGGACGGCCGTTCTTAATCGTCGAAGAATTGAATGCGATGCATGGGAGAATCTTTTTTTTTTCTTTCAGCCGATACGATTCATTTTGATGTGGGTTCCCACGCAACACGCACGCATCTCGGGCAAGAGCCCGGATAGCTCAGTCGGTAGAGCATCATACTTTTAATCTGAGGGTCCAGGGTTCAAGTCCCTGTTCGGGCGATCGAGTCTCTTTTTTTTGAGGAGGGCTACGTTTTGCTGTTGAGTTCGTGCACTGCACCTGCACTGGCCTCGGGCAGCGACGCTGCAAGGCACCAAGCGAAATGACAAGCCCCCTTCAGCCAGCTTGTAGTCGTGGCCGAGTGGTTAAGGCGATGGACTAGAAATCCATTGGGGTATCCCCGCGCAGGTTCGAATCCTGCCGACTACGTTTGACAGCATGCGCCTGCTTTAGGTTGAAACTTTGCTAAAACTTTAGGAAAAGAAAAAAAGTCACTGTGACAATATTACCCTTGAAAAGAGTTATGTTGGCAAGGAATAGTTTTGTCTGCAAGCTAAAGATGACAAGGGCCCTTTTGTACTCAGCCACACGTCGGGGAGACCGGTAGCTCGCCGTGATCGTATAGTGGTTAGTACTCTGCGTTGTGGCCGCAGCAGCCCCGGTTCGAATCCGGTTCACGGCAAGTTGTTCTGGGTGCCTTTGAAATTGAGCTCCACGTCACCTCCTCACCCCGTCCGTCAGACCACTTTTTTTGTTGTTGCACGGTGCGTCCTTGACGTGCTCTGGATGTTTGAGTGAATTGCCACTGGGACCTTCTTTGAGAGCACGAGCTCTCAGGTTTGAACCCTCAAAGAAAAGACTGAAAACCAAACGCTCCCATTTAGTTTGGAAGAATCTTGCTTCAGAGAGAATATGGTGCTGGTATACTTTCTAATCGCTAGGTGTCAGTACACTCGCTGGCAGTTACCTAGAGTGCAGTGGACTTGCTATTTGCTCCAAACAACTGCGCCTTTGAAGCAAGTTTACAATAACGAAAAGAGCGCGGCAAGTCCACAGCATTAAAGCATGTAAAGATGCTTTCCAGACAAGAAGCAGTGAGATGTTGTTCTTTTTCCTAGCGTTATCGTCGGTTGATTATTATTAGCCGTCTAATAGGCTGCATTCCCACTAATGCGCAAGTATATTTTGACATAGCAGACGTTTGGACGGCCGTTCTTAATCGTCGAAGAATTGAATGCGATGCATGGGAGAATCTTTTTTTTTTCTTTCAGCCGATACGATTCATTTTGATGTGGGTTCCCACGCAACACGCACGCATCTCGGGCAAGAGCCCGGATAGCTCAGTCGGTAGAGCATCAGACTTTTAATCTGAGGGTCCAGGGTTCAAGTCCCTGTTCGGGCGATCGAGCCTCTTTTTTTTGAGGAGGGCTACGTTTTGCTGTTGAGTTCGTGCACTGCACCTGCACTGGCCTCGGGCAGCGACGCTGCAAGGCACCAACTGAAATGACAAGCCCCCTTCAGCCAGCTTGTAATCGTGGCCGAGTGGTTAAGGCGATGGACTAGAAATCCATTGGGGTATCCCCGCCCAGGTTCGAATCCTGCCGACTACGTTTGACAGCATGCGCCTGCTTTAGGTTGAAACCTTGCTAAAACTTTATGAAAAGAAAAAAAGTCACTGTGACAATATTACCCTTGAAAAGAGTTATGTTGGCAAGGAATAGTTTTGTCTGCAAGCTAAAGATGACAAGGGCCCTTTTGTACTCAGCCACACGTCGGGGAGACCGGTAGCTCGCCGTGATCGTATAGTGGTTAGTACTCTGCGTTGTGGCCGCAGCAACCCCGGTTCGAATCCGGGTCACGGCAAGTTGTTCTGGGTGCCTTTGAAATTGAGCTCCACGTTACCACCTCTCCTCACCCCGTCCGTCAGACCACTTTTTTTTTGTGTTGCACGGTGCGTCCTTGACGTGCTCTGGATGTTTGAGTGAATTGCCACTGGGACCTTCTTTGAGAGCACGAGCTCTCAGGTTTGAACCCTCAGAGAAAAGACTGAAAACCAAACGCTCCCATTTAGTTTGGAAGAATCTTGCTTCAGAGAGAATATGGTGCTGGTATACTTTCTAATCGCTAGGTGTCAGTACACTCGCTGGCAGTTACCTAGAGTGCAGTGGACTTGCTATTTGCTCCAAACAACTGCGCCTTTGAAGCAAGTTTACAATAACGAAAAGAGCGCGGCAAGTCCACAGCATTAAAGCATGTAAAGATGCTTTCCAGACAAGAAGCAGTGAGATGTTGTTCTTTTTCCTAGCATTATCGTCGGTTGATTATTATTAGCCGTCTAATAGGCTGCATTCCCACTAATGCGCAAGTATATTTTGACATAGCAGACGTTTGGACGGCCGTTCTTAATCGTCGAAGAATTGAATGCGATGCATGGGAGAATCTTTTTTTTTTCTTTCAGCCGATACGATTCATTTTGATGTGGGTTCCCACGCAACACGCACGCATCTCGGGCAAGAGCCCGGATAGCTCAGTCGGTAGAGCATCAGACTTTTAATCTGAGGGTCCAGGGTTCAAGTCCCTGTTCGGGCGATCGAGCCTCTTTTTTTTGAGGAGGGCTACGTTTTGCTGTTGAGTTCGTGCACTGCACCTGCACTGGCCTCGGGCAGCGACGCTGCAAGGCACCAAGCGAAATGACAAGCCCCCTTCAGCCAGCTTGTAGTCGTGGCCGAGTGGTTAAGGCGATGGACTAGAAATCCATTGGGGTATCCCCGCGCAGGTTCGAATCCTGCTGACTACGTTTGACAGCATGCGCCTGCTTTAGGTTGAAACCTTGCTAAAACTTTAGGAAAAGAAAAAAAGTCACTGTGACAATATTACCCTTGAAAAGAGTTATGTTGGCAAGGAGTAGTTTTGTCTGCAAGCTAAAGATGACAAGGGCCCTTTTGTACTCAGCCACACGTCGGGGAGACCGGTAGCTCGCCGTGATCGTATAGTGGTTAGTACTCTGCGTTGTGGCCGCAGCAACCCCGGTTCGAATCCGGGTCACGGCAAGTTGTTCTGGGTGCCTTTGAAATTGAGCTCCACGTTACCACCTCTCCTCACCCCGTCCGTCAGACCACTTTTTTTTTTTTGTTGCACGGTGCGTCCTTGACGTGCTCTGGATGTTTGAGTGAATTGCCACTGGGACCTTCTTTGAGAGCACGAGCTCTCAGGTTTGAACCCTCAGAGAAAAGACTGAAAACCAAACGGTCCCATTTAGTTTGGAAGAATCTTGCTTCAGAGAGAATATGGTGCTGGTATACTTTCTAATCGCTAGGTGTCAGTACACTCGCTGGCAGTTACCTAGAGTGCAGTGGACTTGCTATTTGCTCCAAACAACTGCGCCTTTGAAGCAAGTTTACAATAACGAAAAGAGCGCGGCAAGTCCACAGCATTAAAGCATGTAAAGATGCTTTCCAGACAAGAAGCAGTGAGATGTTGTTCTTTTTCCTAGCATTATCGTCGGTTGATTATTATTAGCCGTCTAATAGGCTGCATTCCCACTAATGCGCAAGTATATTTTGACATAGCAGACGTTTGGACGGCCGTTCTTAATCGTCGAAGAATTGAATGCGATGCATGGGAGAATCTTTTTTTTTTCTTTCAGCCGATACGATTCATTTTGATGTGGGTTCCCACGCAACACGCACGCATCTCGGGCAAGAGCCCGGATAGCTCAGTCGGTAGAGCATCAGACTTTTAATCTGAGGGTCCAGGGTTCAAGTCCCTGTTTGGGCGATCGAGCCTCTTTTTTTTGAGGAGGGCTACGTTTTGCTGTTGAGTTCGTGCACTGCACCTGCACTGGCCTCGGGCAGCGACGCTGCAAGGCACCAAGCGAAATGACAAGCCCCCTTCAGCCAGCTTGTAGTCGTGGCCGAGTGGTTAAGGCGATGGACTAGAAATCCATTGGGGTATCCCCGCGCAGGTTCGAATCCTGCCGACTACGTTTGACAGCATGCGCCTGCTTTAGGTTGAAACCTTGCTAAAACTTTAGGAAAAGAAAAAAAGTCACTGTGACAATATTACCTTTTACCAATATTACCTTTTAAAAGAGTTATGTTGGCAAGGAATAGTTTTGTCTGCAAGCTAAAGATGACAAGGGCCCTTTTGTACTCAGCCACACGTCGGGGAGACCGGTAGCTCGCCGTGATCGTATAGTGGTTAGTACTCTGCGTTGTGGCCACAGCAACCCCGGTTCGAATCCGGGTCACTGCAAGTTTTTCTGGGTGCCTTTGAAATTGAGCTCCACGTTACCACCTCTCCTCACCCCGTCCGTCAGACCACTTTTTTTTTTTTGTTGCACGGTGCGTCCTTGACGTGCTCTGGATGTTTGAGTGAATTGCCACTGGGACCTTCTTTGAGAGCACGAGCTCTCAGGTTTGAACCCTCAGAGAAAAGACTGAAAACCAAACGGTCCCATTTAGTTTGGAAGAATCTTGCTTCAGAGAGAATATGGTGCTGGTATACTTTCTAATCGCTAGGTGTCAGTACACTCGCTGGCAGTTACCTAGAGTGCAGTGGACTTGCTATTTGCTCCAAACAACTGCGCTTTGAAGCAAGTTTACAATAACGAAAAGAGCGCGGCAAGTCCACAGCATTAAAGCATGTAAAGATGCTTTCCAGACAAGAAGCAGTGAGATGTTGTTCTTTTTCCTAGCATTATCGTCGGTTGATTATTATTAGCCGTCTAATAGGCTGCATTCCCACTAATGCGCAAGTATATTTTGACATAGCAGACGTTTGGACGGCCGTTCTTAATCGTCGAAGAATTGAATGCGATGCATGGGAGAATCTTTTTTTTTTCTTTCAGCCGATACGATTCATTTTGATGTGGGTTCCCACGCAACACGCACGCATCTCGGGCAAGAGCCCGGATAGCTCAGTCGGTAGAGCATCAGACTTTTAATCTGAGGGTCCAGGGTTCAAGTCCCTGTTCGGGCGATCGAGCCTCTTTTTTTTGAGGAGGGCTACGTTTTGCTGTTGAGTTCGTGCACTGCACCTGCACTGGCCTCGGGCAGCGACGCTGCAAGGCACCAAGTGAAATGACAAGCCCCCTTCAGCCAGCTTGTAGTCGTGGCCGAGTGGTTAAGGCGATGGACTAGAAATCCATTGGGGTATCCCCGCCCAGGTTCGAATCCTGCCGACTACGTTTGACAGCATGCGCCTGCTTTAGGTTGAAACCTTGCTAAAACTTTATGAAAAGAAAAAAAGTCACTGTGACAATATTACCCTTGAAAAGAGTTATGTTGGCAAGGAATAGTTTTGTCTGCAAGCTAAAGATGACAAGGGCCCTTTTGTACTCAGCCACACGTCGGGGAGACCGGTAGCTCGCCGTGATCGTATAGTGGTTAGTACTCTGCGTTGTGGCCGCAGCAGCCCCGGTTCGAATCCGGTTCACGGCAAGTTGTTCTGGGTGCCTTTGAAATTGAGCTCCACGTTACCACCTCACCCCGTCCGTCAGACCACTTTTTTTTGTTGTTGCACGGTGCGTCCTTGACGTGCTCTGGATGTTTGAGTGAATTGCCACTGGGACCTTCTTTGAGAGCACGAGCTCTCAGGTTTGAACCCTCAGAGAAAAGACTGAAAACCAAACGCTCCCATTTAGTTTGGAAGAATCTTGCTTCAGAGAGAATATGGTGCTGGTATACTTTCTAATCGCTAGGTGTCAGTACACTCGCTGGCTGTTACCTAGAGTGCAGTGGACTTGCTATTTGCTCCAAACAACTGCGCCTTTGAAGCAAGTTTACAATAACGAAAAGAGCGCGGCAAGTCCACAGCATTAAAGCATGTAAAGATGCTTTCCAGACAAGAAGCAGTGAGATGTTGTTCTTTTTCCTAGCATTATCGTCGGTTGATTATTATTAGCCGTCTAATAGGCTGCATTCCCACTAATGCGCAAGTATATTTTGACATAGCAGACGTTTGGACGGCCGTTCTTAATCGTCGAATAATTGAATGCGATGCATGGGAGAATCTTTTTTTTTTCTTTCAGCCGATACGATTCATTTTGATGTGGGTTCCCACGCAACACGCACGCATCTCGGGCAAGAGCCCGGATAGCTCAGTCGGTAGAGCATCAGACTTTTAATCTGAGGGTCCAGGGTTCAAGTCCCTGTTTGGGCGATCGAGTCTCTTTTTTTTGAGGAGGGCTACGTTTTGCTGTTGAGTTCGTGCACTGCACCTGCACTGGCCTCGGGCAGCGACGCTGCAAGGCACCAAGCGAAATGACAAGCCCCCTTCAGCCAGCTTGTAGTCGTGGCCGAGTGGTTAAGGCGATGGACTAGAAATCCATTGGGGTATCCCCGCGCAGGTTCGAATCCTGCCGACTACGTTTGACAGCATGCGCCTGCTTTAGGTTGAAACCTTGCTAAAACTTTAGGAAAAGAAAAAAAGTCACTGTGACAATATTACCCTTGAAAAGAGTTATGTTGGCAAGGAATAGTTTTGTCTGCAAGCTAAAGATGACAAGGGCCCTTTTGTACTCAGCCACACGTCGGGGAGACCGGTAGCTCGCCGTGATCGTATAGTGGTTAGTACTCTGCGTTGTGGCCGCAGCAGCCCCGGTTCGAATCCGGTTCACGGCAAGTTGTTCTGGGTGCCTTTGAAATTGAGCTCCACGTTACCACCTCACCCCGTCCGTCAGACCACTTTTTTTTGTTGTTGCACGGTGCGTCCTTGACGTGCTCTGGATGTTTGAGTGAATTGCCACTGGGACCTTCTTTGAGAGCACGAGCTCTCAGGTTTGAACCCTCAGAGAAAAGACTGAAAACCAAACGCTCCCATTTAGTTTGGAAGAATCTTGCTTCAGAGAGAATATGGTGCTGGTATACTTTCTAATCGCTAGGTGTCAGTACACTCGCTGGCTGTTACCTAGAGTGCAGTGGACTTGCTATTTGCTCCAAACAACTGCGCCTTTGAAGCAAGTTTACAATAACGAAAAGAGCGCGGCAAGTCCACAGCATTAAAGCATGTAAAGATGCTTTCCAGACAAGAAGCAGTGAGATGTTGTTCTTTTTCCTAGCATTATCGTCGGTTGATTATTATTAGCCGTCTAATAGGCTGCATTCCCACTAATGCGCAAGTATATTTTGACATAGCAGACGTTTGGACGGCCGTTCTTAATCGTCGAAGAATTGAATGCGATGCATGGGAGAATCTTTTTTTTTTCTTTCAGCCGATACGATTCATTTTGATGTGGGTTCCCACGCAACACGCACGCATCTCGGGCAAGAGCCCGGATAGCTCAGTCGGTAGAGCATCAGACTTTTAATCTGAGGGTCCAGGGTTCAAGTCCCTGTTCGGGCGATCGAGTCTCTTTTTTTTGAGGAGGGCTACGTTTTGCTGTTGAGTTCGTGCACTGCACCTGCACTGGCCTCGGGCAGCGACGCTGCAAGGCACCAAGCGAAATGACAAGCCCCCTTCAGCCAGCTTGTAGTCGTGGCCGAGTGGTTAAGGCGATGGACTAGAAATCCATTGGGGTATCCCCGCGCAGGTTCGAATCCTGCCGACTACGTTTGACAGCATGCGCCTGCTTTAGGTTGAAACTTTGCTAAAACTTTAGGAAAAGAAAAAAAGTCACTGTGACAATATTACCCTTGAAAAGAGTTATGTTGGCAAGGAATAGTTTTGTCTGCAAGCTAAAGATGACAAGGGCCCTTTTGTACTCAGCCACACGTCGGGGAGACCGGTAGCTCGCCGTGATCGTATAGTGGTTAGTACTCTGCGTTGTGGCCGCAGCAGCCCCGGTTCGAATCCGGTTCACGGCAAGTTGTTCTGGGTGCCTTTGAAATTGAGCTCCACGTCACCTCCTCACCCCGTCCGTCAGACCACTTTTTTTGTTGTTGCACGGTGCGTCCTTGACGTGCTCTGGATGTTTGAGTGAATTGCCACTGGGACCTTCTTTGAGAGCACGAGCTCTCAGGTTTGAACCCTCAAAGAAAAGACTGAAAACCAAACGCTCCCATTTAGTTTGGAAGAATCTTGCTTCAGAGAGAATATGGTGCTGGTATACTTTCTAATCGCTAGGTGTCAGTACACTCGCTGGCAGTTACCTAGAGTGCAGTGGACTTGCTATTTGCTCCAAACAACTGCGCCTTTGAAGCAAGTTTACAATAACGAAAAGAGCGCGGCAAGTCCACAGCATTAAAGCATGTAAAGATGCTTTCCAGACAAGAAGCAGTGAGATGTTGTTCTTTTTCCTAGCGTTATCGTCGGTTGATTATTATTAGCCGTCTAATAGGCTGCATTCCCACTAATGCGCAAGTATATTTTGACATAGCAGACGTTTGGACGGCCGTTCTTAATCGTCGAAGAATTGAATGCGATGCATGGGAGAATCTTTTTTTTTTCTTTCAGCCGATACGATTCATTTTGATGTGGGTTCCCACGCAACACGCACGCATCTCGGGCAAGAGCCCGGATAGCTCAGTCGGTAGAGCATCAGACTTTTAATCTGAGGGTCCAGGGTTCAAGTCCCTGTTCGGGCGATCGAGCCTCTTTTTTTTGAGGAGGGCTACGTTTTGCTGTTGAGTTCGTGCACTGCACCTGCACTGGCCTCGGGCAGCGACGCTGCAAGGCACCAACTGAAATGACAAGCCCCCTTCAGCCAGCTTGTAGTCGTGGCCGAGTGGTTAAGGCGATGGACTAGAAATCCATTGGGGTATCCCCGCCCAGGTTCGAATCCTGCCGACTACGTTTGACAGCATGCGCCTGCTTTAGGTTGAAACCTTGCTAAAACTTTATGAAAAGAAAAAAAGTCACTGTGACAATATTACCCTTGAAAAGAGTTATGTTGGCAAGGAATAGTTTTGTCTGCAAGCTAAAGATGACAAGGGCCCTTTTGTACTCAGCCACACGTCGGGGAGACCGGTAGCTCGCCGTGATCGTATAGTGGTTAGTACTCTGCGTTGTGGCCGCAGCAACCCCGGTTCGAATCCGGGTCACGGCAAGTTGTTCTGGGTGCCTTTGAAATTGAGCTCCACGTTACCACCTCTCCTCACCCCGTCCGTCAGACCACTTTTTTTTTGTGTTGCACGGTCTGTCCTTGACGTGCTCTGGATGTTTGAGTGAATTGCCACTGGGACCTTCTTTGAGAGCACGAGCTCTCAGGTTTGAACCCTCAGAGAAAAGACTGAAAACCAAACGCTCCCATTTAGTTTGGAAGAATCTTGCTTCAGAGAGAATATGGTGCTGGTATACTTTCTAATCGCTAGGTGTCAGTACACTCGCTGGCAGTTACCTAGAGTGCAGTGGACTTGCTATTTGCTCCAAACAACTGCGCCTTTGAAGCAAGTTTACAATAACGAAAAGAGCGCGGCAAGTCCACAGCATTAAAGCATGTAAAGATGCTTTCCAGACAAGAAGCAGTGAGATGTTGTTCTTTTTCCTAGCATTATCGTCGGTTGATTATTATTAGCCGTCTAATAGGCTGCATTCCCACTAATGCGCAAGTATATTTTGACATAGCAGACGTTTGGACGGCCGTTCTTAATCGTCGAAGAATTGAATGCGATGCATGGGAGAATCTTTTTTTTTTCTTTCAGCCGATACGATTCATTTTGATGTGGGTTCCCACGCAACACGCACGCATCTCGAGCAAGAGCCCGGATAGCTCAGTCGGTAGAGCATCAGACTTTTAATCTGAGGGTCCAGGGTTCAAGTCCCTGTTCGGGCGATCGAGCCTCTTTTTTTTGAGGAGGGCTACGTTTTGCTGTTGAGTTCGTGCACTGCACCTGCACTGGCCTCGGGCAGCGACGCTGCAAGGCACCAAGCGAAATGACAAGCCCCCTTCAGCCAGCTTGTAGTCGTGGCCGAGTGGTTAAGGCGATGGATTAGAAATCCATTGGGGTATCCCCGTGCAGGTTCGAATCCTGCTGACTACGTTTGACAGCATGCGCCTGCTTTAGGTTGAAACCTTGCTAAAACTTTAGGAAAAGAAAAAAAG